>NC_134313.1:34914611-34962111 GCF_964195595.1 Calonectris borealis | reverse complement strand
TGTACAAATCATTTATGAATATTCTAGGCGAGCAAGGAAAAAAGAACAGAACACGCTAAACCTTTGATTTACACTGATAGGTACTTCAAAAGATCTTCAGAAAAGAGCCTCTGCCTAGTTAGTGATTAGATGGAAGGTGGTCATTGATATTTTGTAGGGTTTCAAAGCACAGTCTAAGAATTCCAGGCAATGCATTGTAAAGACCACAGCATAGTTTGTGGTTTGAAAGGCTCTTGTAACCCAACCTGGCAAGTGGTCAGTGGAGACTATATTTTACAGAGCAACACAAATCAATCTTATTGAGCACTTCTCAGGTAATATAATATTCTGCCTGTGACAATAATGAAATTAGCCTATGGATTTTGTTTAAATATTGAAATGCCGTTTGAATATTTAATGAAATACAGTACTCTATAGATATGCAGATTTTTGTGGGTTTCATGAAAAGAATATCATTGATTTTATGAACAGGTACTTGAATATCATCAAGTTAATTTTTTTTTTTGTTGTTCCTTTTGTTTGCCTCCTTGTTCATATTCAGATAAAATATGTTTGCCTCCTTGTTCATATTCAGCAAAGCGCTGAATGCCTTCAGCTCCTTCTGAGGTCAATAGGAGTCGAGGACACTCAATAGAACGGAGGTGTTTAGTACCTCTAAGTCATTTAAAGCATTAATCTATCCATCACAATCCTTAAATCATCACTGAAGCTTATATTTTTTTTAATTTTGTAAGAACAATTTTTTTTTATCTAAGTACTTTCATTTTTCCCTTGTTGCTATCCTTATCCGACTTACTGTTTGATTTCAACTCTTTTAGAAATGGTCTGTTTACTATGACTGTTTTTTGTGTTTGAGGTTTTTTTTCCTAGAAAGTATGTTTTATCTTATTTTCTTGTGAAAAATAAAATCACTGTTTTTCAAGAAAAGAAAATCTCCAGAGATCTGAGTTCCAGTCTGAGAATCAGTTCAAGGTGAAATCTGCTTGGTTTTATCAGTATAGCCCCCAGTACAGAGACGCACATCATAAAAACTAACACAGAATTTTCTGTAATCAAAAGCTTTTACCAATCTTAAAGACCCAACTTTTTAATAGGCCTGGAGTCTCAATTGTAATCATACTCTAGAGTGGTTATCCTTTCAGCTTAGGGTTAAAAAGCTTTGACAAAGCACCATAGGGAAGCTTGGATTGCCCTTACCTACATTGTATCTAGCCTTGGGATAGATAAATACAGTCTCATTCTCTAATGCTACTGACTGCCTCCAGGAACACTAAATTTTAAGAGAGGAAAACATGAATCCTGTATTTCAAGAGAGGTGGAACTAAGCCATTGTTCACTCCCCTTAAAAAGGATATTCAGTGGCCAGTTCAGATTGCCCTAGGGACACCTAAAGCTGCATTAAGTACTTGTGAAAGTGAAAATCCACTGGGAACCCAATTCCAGTGTTTAAACCTCAGCATGAGCAGTGGAGTTCCTAGCAGGGTTCACTTTTATATGTCTCTATAACCAGGTTCAAAACTTACTGTACATGCAGTAAGGATCTGCTATTCCAGCGAACCTACAGAAACACTATAAAGAGACAGCCCCTTAGAAAACCACTAACATGAAGAGAAAAAAGCAAACATTTATTTAACTACCTCATGACCATGGCAAAGGCAGGGGGAACGGCGGCTATTTAAGAACAGGCAGATCCCTTTTACAAGGCTATGTACCTTATGCTTGACTAAGAATATTTTTAACACCAATTTTTGTTTTAATTGAGGAATGATAAGAAATCCAGGCTTGCTCCTGAGCTGTGTAATAAATAGAGCTGACGAGAGAAAGCTGTTCCATTTCATAAGAACTGGAGGATTTCCAACATTTGCTTTTATTTCACCTTGGATACTCCAGGGGGGCTATGGTTTTAAAACACTGTACATTCAGAATGACCAATGGCTGAAAATTATCACCTTAGCTAAAAAAAATAAACAGTACTTCTCATTCATGGGTTACCGGATCACTGAAGTCTGTGTGTTTGGATATAACACTGGCAGCTTCAAGACCTGTTAACATTTTGATTGTTATTTTGTGAATTAAAATAAATGTGGGTGCTGAAGTTCCTGCTTTGTAAAATATATCATAGATATGGGTCCATTCTCCTCATTGCTGTGTTGTGAAACCCATACTGGGAATTGCTGTTACTGAGATGGGAAAGCAGAGCTGAACAGTCTCAGACATCGTTTTATTATTTGAGACTGTCTCTTACCAGCCCACTACTTCAGCCCAATATGGAACCTATATTTAAACATTTTTCCCTCTGGGTTTTATGACAGTTTCATTTACAAAGTTGCATTGAACCAGCAATTTTTCTGCTGATGATGTATAGATCTTATTAATTTGTAGACCTGGATTCTTTTGTCCATACTTAGTCTTTCATTCTGACTCTGTGATTCTCAAGCATAAACTGGCTATTAAAAGACATTTCATAATTCCATCTGAAACTTCTCATGTTGCTTTCTCTCTTGGTGACTGTGAACAAGATCACCATCTTGCCTGCAACTCATGCCCATAATCTGGCCATTCACTAGTTCCAGCCTTGCTTTAAATTTTTCCCCCCACTGTATGTTTTCAGATTAACCTCTAAAATGTTATTTCCTACCCCTGCCTCCCCCCCAAAAAAAACCAAACCAGAAGACCTTCCCCAAGTCTCACTTTGTTGTTGTTCTCAAAACCCGATGAATGCATTCTTGTCCAACTTGTAACCAAGGATGCTGGACTACATCTTAACAACATCATCCCTCCCTTCCATATTTCAATTAAATATAAGCTGTTATTGGTCTTAAAATTCTTTCTCTGGACTATCCCTTTCCTACCTGACTTCTCCTATTCAGTAATGAGAGATTGACTTCTACCTCCCATCAGCCCATGATACTTGTTCTTATTGCCTATTTGTTACATTTTCTGCCATCTGCTCTTCCACTTATTCCTGCTACCTGGGAGATGCTTCCCCTAGCTATAAGTAACTCTCAAATGTCTGAAAGTTCTCTTTCAAAATTTTCAGCAATACAAACAAAAATGTTGACAACAGGCTGCAAGTATCCTAAGGTCATAGTCTATCATGCTGACAAATTCTGTTGTCTAGTGCCCTTTCTGTAAATCTTATCTACTGTGTTTTGTTGTAAGACCGTTGAATGAAGGGGAGGGCATTGTTTTGCTATATGTTTATGTAGCACTCAGCACATTAACATCCTGGTCTCTGATTTGGGCTGCCAGGTACTCTGGTAATGCAAATAATATATATGTGGAGCACATGCTTCTTGGGCACAGACCACATGTGAGGTAAATAGGATTACATCCTGCAGGTTAAAACCAGCCTACTATGGTAATACAAAAAAGTACACCAGCCACATGACCCAAGGGGATCTTCTTGACTGCCCCTTGATAGCGCAGGCTACAGAGCGGTTGTCTGACCAAAGGAGAACTAAGCCGTTCTTGAATTTCACACCTTAAAACATCAATGCTACTGAGGCAGGAGAAATTTCCCATTAAATGATTCACAGACTTAATCCCTTTGATATTCGATTGGCTGACCACAACTTAGCACAGCATGCTGCTGGAATACATCTTTAACTCTGACTCCCAGAAAGATCTCATTCCCACTGGAATTCTGGTGCAGAGACCAGGATTAAAACCAGATCTCACTGGGATGGGAGGAAGGTACAAGACTGAGACCGGCAAGACCTAGTTTATAAACTCCTGTCTCTGTCACATTTTAGAAGTCTTTCTTTGTGTTAGTCTTGGAAGAAATATTTAATTTCTTAATGTTTTAGTTCTTCATCTGTGAGTCAGTAATGATAGTTTTTCATGCTCTCTCCATGAGCCTTTATTGTTCATCAGGCTGCAAGGTGTTCAAAGTAGGAGCTACAAAGCCTTGAATGCTTATCTGTCCAAAGATGAAGCTTCTATGATCTGTCAAAATGCTTATGTTAAGGATATAAGTAGAGTTGAGCAAAATCATTTCATTCTTCTAAATATGGACACAAATTAAGGGGTACAGAAATGTGTCTCAGAACCAAAAAAAAAAAAAAAACCAAACAAATAAAAAAACCCAAAAACTTTCCCAAGAAGGAGGGAAAAAAAAAACAACAACAAAAAAAGGAATATAACATTTACAGTGTAACTGCATGCACTTTCAACACTGTCCGTACTGAAAAAGACATGTTTTTCCTATGTATTGCTAGGGGATATGACATGAATTCTACAAAACCCAATTCTACATAGAACGTCAGAGGAAATCTTCTGACTTTTCTTCCTTTTGTAACACTTCCATTGTGCCTGCTTCAGCTTTCGATAAAATCAAGGATTTTTACTGGCCACCATTAACTTGCTACAGAAATATGTATGATGGGCAAATCCAGCTACTTAAAAATCACCCCTAAAAACATGGCCGAACTCCCCAAACTTTCCTGTGGCCATGAACAAACCAACCTGACTGTTAAAAGAGAAAACCAAACAAATCCACCACTAGATAAAAGCAAGGAGGCATAAGACTATCACGTTTCACACTGGCTACACTGTTAAATCCCTGTCAGAGCCAATGTCACTCACCATTGACATTGTCAAACCCTGATCCCCAGAGGTGGAGCCACCCAGCCCAGTCCTTGGTGCCTCTCAGGCACAGAGGCAAACTGTACAGCGCAGAAAAGGCTGTGTGGGGAGCTTCTTCTAACTGTGTTGCAGGGATGAGTTGCTGAGATCTGTTCCCATCCTTGGGAAGTATGAGTTTACAGGGCTGCCTGCAAGCTGAGACTGGTGCCTGCTGCAACCCGGGAACAGAGGCAGGGAGGAGCCCTTGTACAATTGGGCTCTAGTCTCACACAGTAAGTAACAATTAACTGCATGGCCTTCCAGCCAAGGCAGAAACCCAAATACAAGTGCATGCCTTTTCTCTTCCAGTCTTGGGAAGCAACAAGCACCCAATTCGCATGGGTAGTATGCTGCTACCTGTCTTCTCCCAGAGCAAAAGATGAGCACTCACAACTGGAACGTCGTTAGTTGCTCCTTCTCCATTGAGACTAGGGTCTCATGATATTGCAAGGTAACATGCACTTGTCTTAGCACTACTAATTGCTACCTATCAATGGATATTGGTGCTGGCTTTTTGAGTGATTTGGGGTTTTTTCTCCTCCCTTCCACTTCCTCAGTGGGCTTCAGTGACCCCAAGTACTCAGCTCAGGAGTGCTGGTACCTCCCAGCAGAGTGGTACTTAGCTGGTCTGTGGTTAGAGGTCCAAACATGTGAAAGAAGTGGTATGACTCAGTGCTTCCTGCTTCTCAGATTCTGGCACCTGATACCTCACGGCTGAAACTGAGATGCAGCATGAGTGCAGCAGGCCAGTTGGTTTGCCAGGTTTGAAGGTAAAGTCTCTTTCCCAAGTAATACATTCAAAGCCCATATAGCTACTGTTAATATAATGGAAGAGTCTAAAAACACTAACCGAGTAAATATCTGTGCCTGTATAATTAATCATTTTCTCTACAATGTGACAAACAATGAATGGATTCACAACGGGCTTTCTTTAATACCATTTCTGTCAGAGATACCACAAGCTTCGCCATCACTGCGGAATATTCCTGCAATCCTGTCATATTGTATCTTATAGCTTATATTATTCTTAACATTAATATTGAGACAACAGTTTGAACAGTTTTTGTCATTCTTCATCTGAAGGCACCAAAGATAATTATTAAAATATATCTGTGTGAAGATAAAATCTTATATTGCACAACCCGCTGATGGGCTACATAAACTGAGTGAAAAGGTTTCCCATAAATATTACAGTTTCTCCTTTGTGTATAGATAAAAGCACTTTTAAAATCATATTGGTTTTAGATGGTTAAAGAAGACAAAGGTAAAGGGACAGTACCACACAGTCATTGGTAAAGTTGGAAATAGAAATCTGACTCTGTTTTGTACATGTTTGAGTTGATCACACCTGCTTTGATCATTGCAATCCAAGAAGAGCATACACAGCTTTTACATTTTAACTGGGGAAAGTGTCTCTAAACTATGCCTTTTGTGGTACTGCTGAGCAAAGAGAAACAGCCAAGGGAGATAGGCACCTGAATCTGTGCCTCCTTTGCAGGTACTATCTGAGCTTCTTTTGCCATCTACCTTTCTAAAGATAAACATGCAAAAAAAGGCAAAACCGCTACATTTCATAATAAGCCAAGCATATTCATCTTAGTTTCTTTGGTCTTGTGACTAGTTCAGCCTTGTTATTCAAGCTCATCCTGCCTCAAGTCATCTGCTGAAGCCACATATCATAATTTGGAATGCCTGAAGAAGTAGACAAAGAGGGTTTGAAACCATATGGACAGAATTCCTCTTAGACAAGCTGTCTTGGTTTCGGCTGGGATAGATTTAAATTTCTTCCTAGTAGTTGGTATAGTGCTATGTTTTGGATTTAGTATGAGAAGAATGTTGATAACAAACTGATGTTTTTAGTTGTTGCTAAGTACCCTACTGGTCAAGGACTTTCAGCTTCCATGCTCTGACAAGTGCACAAGAAGCTGGGAGGGAGCATAGCTGGGACAGCTGGCCCAGCTGGCCAACAGGATATTCCATACCATGTGACGTCATGCTCAGTATATGAACGGTAGGCGTGATCCAGGAAGTAGCGATCGGTACTTGGTTATCGGTCAGCGCGGGTGGAGAGCAATTGCATTGTGCATCACTCATTTTGTATATTCTATTATTATTATTATTATTATTATTATTATTATTATTATTACTACTACTACTACTACTACTACTACTACTACTACTTTCCCTTCCTTTTCTGTTCTATTGAACTGTCTTTATCTCAACCATGAGTTTTCTCACTCTTACCCTTCCGATTCACTCCCTGTCCCACTGTGGGGGGAGTGAGCGAGTGGCTGTATGATGTTTGGTTGCCTGCCTGGTTAAACCATGACACAAGCCAAGAAATGCTTCTGTATCTGTATGTGTTGGTCAGATACAGTTGAAGTCTTTAGTGATGTCATCTGTCATTTCACTAAGCCACTAATGATATATTTTAGGAATACTGAAATCTAATTCTCTAAATTGTAATTATCATTGCTTTCTTTAAGCATCCTTATATCTTACATCTTCTCTCAGAAACTCATATTTTTGGTGCTTTAGAAAAAAAACAACAGGCTTTGATATAAATCCTATGGACCTCAACACTTTGAGTTCTGAAGATATTTACCTCAACATTTCTTGAATCATCACCATGGAACACCTTTCCTCCATAGAAAAAACAAAGCATGGAAGTTTGGGCTGAAAAAGACAGAGTCCGCTGCATGCTGCTGCCACTTTTGTCTGTATTATATCACCAGGCTCTTACACAGGATCTTGATAGTTAAGGAATAATGAGCCTAGAACAACACACTGATCCTAATCATATAAATGCATAAACTGTTCCCTATCTCAATCTTTCCCAAGTATTTCTAGTCAGCGATTATAGCAGTTTTGGGTGGAAGAGCAGGGACAGTCAGTGACAGCAATTGCAGTATATATCTGACCACTGTCATGCTACTAATTGTGGCTTGGGTCAGAATGGTGGAAAATGACCAAAGCTGTCAAACAAAGGATATTAACTGCAGAAGTGAGCTGGTTGAAAGGAATAGAAATCAAAATACAGTAATAAAGAAAAAGATCAGGGCAAGAACTAACAGAAAGTTTTAGAAATGTTGTTATGGTCATTTCTTTAGATGTCCAGAAGTGTCTGGATAGGATGCTATTTATGATGGTATTTACTAGGACAAAAAGCCAGAGAAGAGACGTGAATGATCTGGGTGGACATCGTAATGAAAGACAGCTCAAAAGCATGTATGGAGAAATAAAGTAATGAAGCTGGTTGAGAGAGAAAAAGCAGTGGAAAGGCAGCATTTGAACCTTATTGTTACTGCCTAGCTGATAGAAGAAAATTAAAAACAAACAAATACAACCTGAGAAAACCAAGAATGTACAGGACTGAAAAACAGTCCTTCTTTTGTGTATGAGCAAGAGAGGGACATCAACCAGAGCCACAAGTGTAGCCTATGTGTGTCATGTACAGACTAGACATCAAATATGCATGATTTAGAATGCACCAGCTGACCAACAATGTTGTAGATTTTTTCCCCCACATTTTCAATTGGCTTGGTCTGAACTGTGGGATTAAAATTTGACAGTAGTCTACATCTTTTGAATCACACCATGCTTTTTTTTTACATATACTGATTGGACTTCTGTGTGTGTCAAAGGAGTGTTTGTTAACTATCTTTGATAATTTGTTCTCTTTTGCTTCCAGGAACAGCAGGCTGAGAGTAGTTGGTTGCAAATATACAATGATTGGTTAGTTGCATTACATCTGTAGCTACTAGAAGCATAAATAAGCTGTATTCTTGCAAGGATGCACTTACTTATGCTTCTGGTCTCCCCAAGAAGTATATTCTTTATGAAGAGTTATTAACAGGGAGTGTGTTCCATCCTTTTCAGAAACCAAGGATTCACCCCAGGCTGCGGAAGATACTTCTCACTGCTAATTCAAATGTAGCATGGCAGACCAGCCAGTGGCATGCAACTCCTTGTCTATGGGATATACTGAAGCAGCATTACCAATGGTGAAGGATGTGCTCTATCAAGATTAAGGTCTTAAAAGGAGAGTATAGTATGTTCCTTCACTGCGCAAGGAAAAAAAAAGATGTAGGTCTTATATATTTAAGCTATGCATTTTGTGTCCCTGTTCCAAATGTGAACTTGCACAGCTATATCAGCTAAATCAAAAATCTGCATTTCATTTCATACCACAAGACTTGGAAAATGTGTTACTACTCACCTTAAAAGACAAGTTTACGTACAATATCTTGAAAACTGTTTGACAACAGAAGGTCGGGTATGACATATATTTGACATCCTAAAACCTCAAACTAGTAAAACTTTGAGGTCAAGAAAAGGTAAAATCAGAATAACCCTCTTGAGATTTTTATTGTGTATGATAGGACCACAAATAAACTTTAAGTCCCCCAGCTTCTAACATGTCTGAACTTGACTGAAAGCTAAAGAGAAAGCTTATCTATTGATTTTCACATGTAAGCTAAATGGTAAAATAACCTTGACTCATTAAAGATGTCAGTGTTGTAGATGATTTGGATATCTTTGTCATGTGAAAACAACATATGGATAATTTACTCAGGCTGAATTATTCTTAAGTAATTTGCAATGCTGCAAAGCTTCAGATTTTTCACCTTCACGATTACCCAGAATACTTTAGCATTAATCACAATATTCAACAGTGGAAAGAAATGCTAGTCTATTTATTGAATCTGTACGAAAAGAAATATTTCTTTTTACACTTATAAGTTTTACAGTGAGTTGCTTATTGAGATTTTGCCAGTGTATGCACAAAAAAATTGTTATAAATAGCAATATATGATTCAAAATTGCAAATTATTTCGCAAATAATACGACTGTTGTAAAATATCCAGAATGTCTTATGAAAGAGTGTCGGTGCTTGCACATGTGTAGTATAAATATTACCTATCTAGCCTGTCACATCTAGTCTGTGAGGAGACCAAGATTTTATTTCTAATTGGTTTTTTTATTACTATCAAATAAAAAAGCTCCGTTCATAAAAAATGATTAGGGTTATTTCACCAGAAATGTCATGGTCTGGGATTGCACCTTTTCCTAGGTAAAGTTGCCATCTCTTTTCTTACTGAGAAAGAATTAATCTTTCTCCACATTTGGCAGAATTATTTTAGTTATGCCTCTTGATCTGTTCAGCTTCTAAAAGGATAAAAGAGAGTCAGCCAATAATAAAAAAAATTGCTCAGACTTCATGGGATAACGAAACAGTAGGTTTCATGCTAAAGAAAGTTCCCTTATAGGAAAAAAATATGTGTTCACACATACATCAGGTATGACACTGGTATTCATACTCTACATAAGTAAACTTTTGGGGCAACTTACAATTTTCAAAGGATAAAAATAGGTGTTCCTTATCCTAAACCTTTAGGACAGCTTATTCACCTGAAGTGGAAGATCTATGATGCCCTAACTATGAACATGATATTGAGAGTGGGTGGGCTTGTGCAACATTATCTTTATATCTGGAGTATTTGTAACTTTTGCATGTGGAATTTAAAGATTTATACAACACTGGAGGGAATTGGATGGGTGGAATGGACAGGTCCTTCTGAGATCCTCAATCTGAATAAGGCTTTCTAGCCTGTTTAGAGGCAGTTCTTGTCATGCCACCCACAAGGTGGTATTTTTAAGTGGTATGTCACAAGTACAGTCAAGACATCTGAACCTCAGCATGCTTCGGAGTGCTGTTAGCTTGTATGCAGACGCTTCATAGCCCTTCAGATTTTCTCTTATATATTTGTATCACAAACACAATATGTGAATTGCTGATGGATTTCAAAACAATCAAATGTAAATTAATTACTCTCGGTTCTAAAATCCCTAAATGTCTGTGTGCAGACTTTGGCTAATAAAGGCAGGAGTGCTTAGGAAAGGAGGGAAAGGGGAAGGAGGCTGGGTGAAGGTTCTTTAGGGATTTAAGGGAGAAAAGCAATTTGCATTTCCAGGGAGATACATGATGAAAGAGTTCGGCTTAGGAAGCCGTTGGGTGAAACTGAAGGAACATATTAGGTGGAATTTGTGTCTGTGCTCCTGCCAGTGCTTAAGTAATTGGGAACACTACAAATTTAGAAATGAAACTTTGCTGCAACTTGTGATGTTTCTAATTAAGTCAGGCTGTGTTTACAGAGCTGTGTCCAGAGCTGTTTTCCTGTGCTTGAATTATGTTGGATCTGTCCTAGGAACGACTCTCTGTTAAGTTAGTATTTTACTAAGGAACACTCACTGGGAGTTTTAAGATTCCCCTCCATATACAAAAGGGAATACTTTGTGAGGAATCCAGCATTGGTCTGAATCAGTTCAGAGCTCTGCAGGTGTTTTTTTTTTTTTGTCCCCCAAAGAATCACATCGAGGACAGTCTACAAAAGGAAGAATCAACCTGTCTGAAAGAAAAACAATGAAAATAGCTTTATTTGGTAAAAATGAAAAACTTCAAGGCTTGTTTTCTTATGAATTTCTACTGAAGAAAAACATAAGGTAGTGTCTGTGACCAGAGTTAGGAGAAAAGTTGACTGAATATTGACAGACACCACAAAAACTGGGTTAAAAGCTTGATGTTTTGAGGAGATATATTGTTCTTAGAACAAACATTATTGCAGAATGATACAAACTACACTAGGGAAATCAGCTAGAAGGGCGAACGCTTTCTGAATATGTGGCAGCTTTGAAGAAGTTGGCAGGAGTATATCTTATTGGGACAGTCATAGATCAGGCGTTGTGGGATGGGAATGTTTATGACATGTGAAATTGTCGTCTGTGAAAGCTTGCAACCTACCCACAGACACCCATACACACACAAGTACTTTAGCATTTGGAGTTAGAAAAGAATAGTCATATAAACCTTTGTTGTAACAGTAGGGATTATATTTTTGAAGTGGCAAACAAAATACACAGCAATTTTGGAAGAAAGCTGTTCTTTTTTTTAAGTATCCATCTGAAGAAGGTGAGGGAGCCACCCCTGAGTGAAATTGTAGATGGCAAAGACATACTTACACTTTAAAAAAATGTTATGAGATACAAGTTTGCTACAAAAGTCTGCCTTCAGCAGAGACAGTGATGAAGCTGTCAGTCTTCCTTCCTCTGGATATATCCTTCTTGCGAAGATGAGCATGGTAAAACAAATGAGGAGCAGAGAGCATAATGTAAGGTGAATGGACACCAGGGTGATGAGTAAGCAGAAAGACATCTCTCCCTGGTAGAATATAGATTGAAAGGGAGAATGGATGGATGTTTGAATATTAAACTGATTTTAAGTGTTTTATGAATTAAATGTAATTGTTTAGCTTAATTTAAAACTAACATGTAATAGTTCACCTGCAAGAGAAGTGATTTAGTCAGAGTCCACAAAATTTTCCTCTTGATTCCAAGTAGAAGACTTCCAAAACTAGAGACCACCACTGATACAAAACATACATGTCCAGGAGTTTATCTTGGTATCGCACATATGATAAATCCAAACACAGAGGCATTTCTATTGAGTATTTATTAACGAGAGACAATAATAATGCATAAGAAGAAATACGAAGTAGTTTACTTAAACTTGATGAGTTTTGTCATATGAATGGACAATTAAAACTAACAGTTAAAACCAATTTTGTAAGGATAGAAGGTAACAGAATACACGAGGTGATACATTACTTCAGAGATCAGTTGGGTCAGATATTACTCAAAGTCACAAAGCCTTTGGTATTTATGGATTTAAATTGTGCCTGTTACAAAGTTTTGATGGTGTTGCAGGCGGGCATCTGACACAAAACACCTGTTCACACCAGGAAGCAGCATGAAGGGCTCCATAAGCATTCACCCGTAGGAAAAATTGTTTCATTAAAATGTAACATGGTTATTTGATTGTCATTTCATGCAGCCAATTTTAAAGCTATCTGAGAGTTTCTAAAGATAATAGAGAAGTGTTTCATCAAAGGTGGGTAACTTGATATCAGGCATCTGAAGGCACACCTCCTCCTGCAAGGAGCAGGGAGTTGGACTCGATGATCCTTATGGGATCCCTTCCAACACGAGATATGCTATGATTCTATGATCTTTTTTGATAAATAAAGTGATTTTCTGACTTTAAAATTTTCTAAATGCAAACGCAGCAGTATTGTGACCACTATAATCACCATTATATTAAAGCTGATTTCCCCAAATCTACAATAACTGTTGGTAGGGCTGGCATGCACATTTAACTTATGAAGTGTTAACAAGTGAAAATTTCTCAGGGATATCCTGATATATATCAATGAAATTAGAACTTGAGAGACAAGAAAAAAATGTTATATTGGATTTCTTGGCTTTAAGCTGCTATAGGCACAACAATAAAACAAATAACAGTATATGATGGAAAGAAAAATGGGAAGGCAAATGGAAGTGGATTTAAGCTGCAAGTTAAAACCTGTAGGAGAAGTAAAGGAAAGCCAAAGGTTTCAATGAAATATCAATTGCTCATAGAATTAAAAGTCATAAGAATGCTTTAAAAATCTTATTGGTAACATGTATAGGTTCACTGCTAGGTTTGTTTGATCAAATACTGATGTATAAAGACAGGAATGTTCAGCAGATATTTCAGTTCTTTATTTGAAATAAAACAGAGAGATGTATCTGTCCCATGTGATGCTGTTGTAATTGAAACTTTACCCACTGTAGGAAAGGTTTTTGCAGAATTAAACATTTTTAAGTTAACTGGCCAAGATATCTTACACTCAGGAACTACCCAGAATCTCTCTAAACCATAAATGTTAACCATAAAGAAATGGAAAACAGGGCAAATTCCAAGGGACTAGAAGACTGTAAATGATTTCCAAATATTTCAAAGGGTACAGAAGATTAACCAGAGAGTTACTAACACAACAGAATGGTGTAAATTTTAAGTAAAAAATGGAATAGTTAATTTAAGCCATTACTCACAAAGTAGCTAGAAATATAAGAAGGAGCAAAAATATAGTCAATGCCACTCAGCATTACTTTCTGAAAGATAGTGATTGTCATCAAGTTGTATGGGGTTTTTTGTTTGAGTCTTTTAATAGGATTAAAGACTTTGGTGATGAAAACATTACGCAGGTAGCAGGGACTTCTTCCCGCCAACTGACTTATTACTAAAAGATATTATGTTTAAAAAGCTTGAGCTCTGTGGGGTTAACAGGTCATACAAATTTGGCTTATAGACAGATCATGGAATTTAGTTGTTTATGCTGAGATATGATGAAGGGACTTTTTCAGTCAGTCCCTGAGTTTCAAATCTTGATCCAGGGTTAGCCAACCTCTTTATCAAGAATGTAGATGCCAATATCACATCTTTCAAGCTTGCAGACGACACAAATGTTGATGGGGTAGTAAATGATGAGATCATCTCACTTTTACAGAGTGATTTGAATGGTTTGTTAAAATGGGTACGGTTTTGCACTTTCTAATACAACACAATAAAACATAATATATCAGAAAATGAAAAAAAAGGTAGACTCTGCTTAAAGGATTGGATAATACTGGACAGCAGTAACTCAGCAAAGAAACATAATACTGGGTCAGTCAGAGACAATTGCTGATCATGAGCTTTTTCTCCAGGATCTGCCTCTGTGGCTTACATGTCCCTTTGGTATGACAATAAAACCGATACCAGGTAGCAGAGTGGAACTCATTTTCCCTCCGTACATAGGACAGTAAAACTGTGAGCAGGATATATATCCACCCATACTTCAGGAAGGACATAGAAAAAAAGTAGAGAGAGAGATGAAAAGAATATAGAAAGGGATTTGGTGGAAGAAAGAGGAAACAGGTGTTAGGATCCAAGGGTTAAGGTTAGAATCATAGAATCGTAGAATCATTAAGGTTAGAAAAGACCTCTAAGATCATCCAGTCCAACCGTCAACCCAACACCACCATGCCCACTACACCATGTCCCTAAGCGCCTCATCTACACGTCTTTTAAATACTTCCAGGGATGGTGACTCAACCACTTCCCTGGGCAGCCTGTTCCAAGGCCTCACCACTCTTTCAGTAAAGAAGTTTCTCCTAATGTCTAATCTAAACCTCTCTTGGTGCAACTTGAGGCCATTTCCTCTAGTCCTATCGCTTGTTACTTGGCAGAAGAGACCAACAGCCACCTCGCTACAACCTCCTTTCAGGTAGTTGTATAGCACGATGAGGTCTCCCCTCAGCTTCCTCTTCTCCAGGCTAAACAACCCCAATTCCCTCAGCCGCTCCTCATAAGACTTGTGGTCCAGGCCCTTCACCAGCTTCGTTGCCCTTCTCTGGACATGCTCCAGCACCTCCATGTCCTTCCTGTAGTGAGGGGCCCAAAACTGAACACAGGATTCGAGGTGCGGCCTCACCAGTGCCGAGTACAGGGGCACGATCACCTCCCTGCTCCTGCTGGCCACACTAGTTCTAATACAGGCCAGGATGCCATTGGCCTTCTTGGCCACCTGGGCACACTGCCGGCTCATGTTCAGCCGGCTGTCAATCAGCACCGCCAGGTCCTTTTCCTCTGGGCAGCTTTCCAGCCACTCTTCCCCAAGCCTGTAGCGTTGCCTGGGGTTGTTGTGGCCGAAGTGCAGGACCTGGCACTTGGCCTTGTTGAACCTCACACAGTTGGCCTCGGCCCATCGATCCAGCCTGTCCAGGTCCCTCTGCAAAGCCTTCCTACCTTCGAGCAGATCAACACTCCCGCCCAGCTTGGTGTCATCTGCAAACTTACTGAGGGAGCACTCAATGCCCTCGTCCAGATCATTGATAAAGATATTGAACAAGACCAGCCCCAAAACTGAGCTCTGGGAAACACTGCTCGTGACCGGCCGCCAACTGGATTTAACTCCGTTCACCACAACTCTCTGGGCTCGGCCGTCCAGCCAGTTTTTTACCCAGCAAAGAGCGTACCTGTCTAGGCCGTGAACCGCCAGCTTCTCTAGGAGAATGCTGTGGGAGACAGTGTCAAAGACCTTACTGAAGTCCAGGTAGACCACACCCACAGCCTTTCCCCCATCCACCAGGTGGGTCACCTGGTCATAGAAGGAGATCAGGTTGGTCAAGCAGGACCTGCCTTCCATGAACCCGTGCTGGCTGGGCCTGATCCCCTGGTTGTCCCAGACATGGCTCATGAGCGCCCTCAAAACGAACCGCTCCATGATCTTCCCCAGCACTGAGGTCAGTCTGACCGGTCTGTAGTTCCCCGGATCCTCCTTCTGGCCCTTCTTGTAGATGGGCGTTACATTGGCAAGCCTCCAGTTGTCCGGGACCTCCCCAGTTAACCAGGACTGCTGATAAATGATGGAGAGCGGCTCGGCAAGCTCCTCCGCCAGCTCCCTCAGTACCCTCGGGTGGATCCCATCCGGCCCCATAGACTTGTGAACATCGAGGTGGCATAGCAGGTCATTAACTTCTTCCTCTTGGATTATGGGGGGTTTATCCTGCTCGCCATCCCTGTCTTCCAGCTCAGGGGGCTGAGTACCCTGAGGATAACTGCTCTGAGTATTAAAAACTGAGGCAAAGAAGGCGTTGAGTACCTCAGCCTTATCCTCGTCCTTGGTGGCCACGTTCCCCCCCGCATCCAATAGAGGATGGAGATTCTCCTTGGCTCTCCTTTTGTCATTAATATACTTAGGTATATTAATGGGGTTCCTCAGTTACTCATTTTGTAAAATAAACTAAATGGAGCTTTAATCTCTCTCAGAATAATTCCAAATCATGATGACAATTAAACATCAAAATATATGGTAGATTTACCATTGGAGTCTTGAAGGCAAGATCATACATTCTTTTAAGAAACATACATACTTCCAGCCTATGAGTAAAGCTCACTGACCCTTTGGCCCATGCCTCTCTGCGATGGTCCTTTATGGCTCTGGATTCTGTGGTTCCAGTTTAGGTGCTTATTAGATTTGTAACTCCACAATGAGATGGCAATTTTAACCAAACCTGCCCTTGGTTTTCAGCAAGCCACTGGTACAAGTGAGGAAGGCTTTCACTCTCCCCAAAGGCACAGCTGGGCTGTTGCTTTCTCCTGCCACATCTCCTGGTTCTGCAACAGCCCCTTTCAGGAATTTCTAGCTAAGCATTAGGTTCCTTTTCTCACATCTGGCTAATCAAACTTACAGACAGAGCTCCCCGTGTAAATCCTAACTCATCAGTTCTCAGTGCAGAATCCTTGGGCTTTCCAGGCCCATATTTCTCATGTGGCTGCTGGCTTCTGGTGCTCCATACAATTTTGCTTTATATGTAATGTCAGATCCTAGGCTCAGCGCAGGATTTCTTGTGTAACAATTTGGATTACGGGCTGCATAAAGGATTCCTTTTGTAAGAGGGGTGTTTTCTGACAAAATTCTGTCCCTTTTCATCCTTATCCTATTTCTGTTTCCCTACCTTCCATTCTGCCTTCAGCTGCTGCCTTGGAAAATGGATATTCTGACATCTCACAACACTTCTAACAATGTTTCAAGAAAAGTACGGGTTGATAGACTGCAGTAAAATGTCGTGATAAATTCACTATACTGAGGAGCTGATCTTAAGAGGTTTCAGCCATAATATACCTGGTAACTGAAAATGGCTTGGGCTATGGCACAGAACTGTAGTCATAATACTAGTCAGAATTTAGGTGCCAACATTTGGGGGGTGGGGAGAGCATATCAGAGTTTGGTTTTTGTCTTGAAACTTTTTTGATAGTAACATATATGTCAGTTATATTATCCTATCCCAGAAAAATACACACATGTTCTCACTCTGATGGTGGTTGCATAAGGACGTGAAATATATGAATGCATTCATATATAAATATATTGTGCAGTAAAAATTACCATTTCTTGAATTTGGAGGAAGATACTATTTGGGGATGAAAAACATTCCAGCCTGATCTACCTCTGTTTTTCCTTCTGCAAACCTTCGTGTTTGTCTGACTCTGTTTGCTGGAAGAGAGGTTGATAATTTGGTAGGGCTTCATTGTGAATCAAAAGGATAATATTTATAGCTTTTGAAAAATTACTTTTTTCCAAATAAATAAAAAGCTACATGGTAGAATATAACTTTTAAATTGATGACAAAACAAGATCAAATATTTAATTTGGTTTTGGTTTGGTTTTTATTACATATTGTTACTTTGTATCATATTTCACGTGCTTAGTGCTCAGCTCTACCTGACCAGTTTAGGTACCCTGACTTTATTTCTGTTTCTGTTTTATTTTCCACTAAAATATCAAATGTTTTGAAAGTGAATTTAGAGGAAAAATAACATTTGTTACAGTAATATGTTTCATCATCTTATAGGATATCCTCTGTATGACTCTATCCGTTCAGAGTGCTGCTGCAATTAATGCAATCATTCTGTAACCTGGCCTTTCATAGCAAAAATATTGGCCTTTATGTAGCCTGTCTCTTGTTTTCTATTGCATAAAACTTTTCACTGTGGATCTCAGCATGGTTTCAAAAATGCATCTGTCTTATTCTTTATTTTATCATGCAACCTCGAAATAAGAAGTTAATTTCTATCACAAACTTGACCTTTAATGCTGTTGAGCTTTATCTTTTCTCATACTTTTTCTTTAACCTTTGAAGATACAAAAGGCATCTAAAACTCATGCAGAGCGTTAAATCCTAAATATTTTCTAAGCAGCTATCATCTACTTGCCACATTAGAGTTGTAAATTAAGGTCTCATGTGTTGCAGAAACCAGCCTTCCATATCACAGTTTTCTCCCCTGAATGAGGCAAGAGTCAGTCAGTAAATATATGTGGTCAACCTCAGATTTGCCTCACTGGGAGTTCACATGTATTTTTAACTGCCTTCAATTGTTAATGTATTCCTCAAATGAGATGCATCACCTTGAAGAATGACTTTTTGCCCCCTGGGAATACGCCAAACAAGTATTTCATTCACTATGATAATCAGTTCTACCTCGAGCAACATATGAAACCCAAATTTAATAGGCACTAGTGATTAGGTTTTAAGACACAGAGTCATCACTGTCCACTGTAACAATAATAATAATAATAATAATAATAATAATAATAATAATAATAATAATAAGGAAAAAAACAGGAGGAAAAAACCCACTATATTTGCTTTTAGGAATCATTAATAAAAGCAATGTAATTATCAACGTTTGGGGGATATGCTTAATAAATGTCATGTGTCTTGTCATTAAAGAAAAAAATGATAGCAGCATTTTTTTAAGGATTTAGAAATTTTCTTGAGCATGAATAAAACTACTACTTAATTTATCCTACATGACTTAGTTGTACAACCCTGGAAGACAAAAAAAAAAAAAAGAAGAGGAAGAACTGAATATCAGATTTTTTAAAAGCTTGTAATTATAAAATTTATAATGAAAGAAAGAGAATGTGGGAGAGAAAAGGAGAAAATTGAGCTCTCTGCAGTTTTCAGTGTCAAAATTACCTGAGATCTTTCTGAACTTAACTTTTATAGAAAGCAGAAAGGATAGTTATATGACATTATGGAAAATAAAAAATCAGCCTTTAAATCAGCAGCTTAGGTTGTGGACAGTAAATGATACAGTGGTTCCACTTTCTTGGAACTGAGAAGCAGAAGAAAATGAAGAAAGATGCCAGTGACAGGGTGAGGATGATGGGAGCAGGCTAGCATTATGAATGATATGTTAAGTGATTGGCTCAGATGGAATCATGGGATTGCTGCCTTTTGCAGATGCTGATTTTCATCTATAGTGTTTGCCTCTTTCTCAGAAAGGCCTAACATATGCAGAATGTGTGTGCATGCGCATGAGCAATATAGACAAATGCAGATATATATTTGTATGATACATTACATTTTCTTACATGTTCAGAAGCCACCTTATCCCCTTTAATGTCCTTACATCTGATCCATTTAGCTAATCAGGATAGCTAATCAGGATAGCATAAACCAATAAACTGTGTTTTACATGAATTAATATCCTCCTACTTTCCTTATTCGGGGAAGTATGAAATTTCTTTTTTCGTTTGTCTACTGCACTGAAAGGGAAAATGTTTTGGGATTTTTTTTTTACTAATTACTAATTCTGAAAGGTATCTTCTGATCTACTAAACTGCATGAATACAAGAAATAATATTTCTATTAATAACAACGCATTGTCTAATAGGAAGACATACTGAGGTCTTGTTACATTTTCTTTGATGTGCTTTAAGCTGCATACCGTGCATTCTCTGCTTTCAAAATATCAGGCATTACCGGGTTCATTTAGTCTGCCTGCTTCTTTGTGTGGACAAACAGAAAGATAAAATGATGCTTAAGACTGATGAGATATATCAGAAACACATGCATGCAATTAAACGTAATACTAATTTTGAAGGGTTGTTTTACTAAGATTACCCTCAGCAGCATTTTTTGTGTCATAAACAATCTCTAACTCCAAGCTTCATCTCTGAACATTAACTCCTTAGTGCCTTGTTCATTTATTTTGAGCCTGGCCCCATATTCTTTGAATATTCTTGCTTTGTGATTGAAAAAAATTGAAATTTAAAGAGTGTATGCGTGGGACACATATTAGTGTATGAAATAACACCCTAAACTGGATTTCTGTAAGATTCTGATCTGAGAAAAAAGTCAAATCTCCCCTCATTTTCTAAAATATACCACTATTTTTTGCTGTGCAATTTAGGTACCAATTTCATTTTTGCAAAAGCATCTACCATCTAAAGACATGTACGCAAAGGCATGTGGGCATCTAAACACTAATAAGGATGTGCTGATTTTCATGCAAATAACTTGTTAGAGATTATTCATTGTATGAATACTTATGACAACCACGATAATACTTAGGATACTGTTCTGTGTGGTAATTCAGCTTCTGGCAAAAAATGCCACATAACTGTTCAGTTTAAAGTTTCTTGGCTTAAAACTTTACTCTAGATCGGGTCAGTAGCATTTATGTAACTAATTTCTTGCTGTAATCCTATCTTTTCACTGAACATTTACCAATTGCTTGTGGGGAAAAATAATGAATTCCTTTTTTCAGAACAATAAATATTGATAATTAAACTAATGAAGTATTATTATTTTTTTCCAGACTGGGCATAGAATTGACCCAGGTGCTCATTATTAAAACTTTTTAATATATTTTTGCAGAATGAGAAAATGAACATCAGTGAACCAATAAAATTAGCATGCCTTCTAAATAGATGATATAGTTACATACTTGTTAGTATTAGGGGATCCTACAAATTTCATTTACCAAGATAGAGCCCAGCAGGCATTTTCTAGTGAAAAGGGCGCCTGTGAATCCCCAGTATACCACTCAGATCACCCCCTGAGGGGAAACGCAACTTGCATTCAAATCAAACGTTTTCCTATCAAATGCTCTACTAATGGCTTTCCTATGAGACCTAAGCCTGTCAGTCACCTACTACCTATTTAGACATGTTAAAACAGAATTCGTTGTTTATTTGTATTTCATTGAAGTGAGTCTGTTTTCTCATATTGAATTTGTATCCAAACCCCAGGTTGTCAATACTACTTAGTTAGAGCCGCTGTTTGTTGTGTTTTTCTCTGCATGTGATCCAGGGGAAAAAATAGTGTCACTCATGCCACTTTCAACCCTCCTATAAATCCTTAAGCAGTGTATTAACTAATTTTATAAAGTAACTAACATACATATTGAAGGCTCTAGGAAACAGTTCTCAGATTGAAAGCTGTTTTATCAGATTCAGCAATGCTTTTGCTATGCTAAGGTTTGCCTAGAAAGAAGCTAGAAAAATGACCAGTGTAAGGAAAAAAGAAGGTGTGTGGAGGGGAAGCCATTGTTTTTAATATTTCTCCTAAATTACAGTAGGTTTAATTGCCTCAGTTAAATATAGCTTACTAGTCAGTAGACATATGTGACTGCTGTGATTTTTGTGAAATTATTTAAATTAATTCTGTTAGCAACCTCTAAGTTAGTTTACTTGTGCTTAAGCCTAAATCTGTGCATTAAACATTCCATAAAAACAAGAACTAAGTGTTATGTTTGATATGCACTTCAAAAGCCTAAAAGGCCAAAGAAAGCCCTTCCTTAATTATTTAAGAAGTGTCTGTAAAGGAAACATGAGCAAATAGCATTCGTGCTTTCATCCCCAGTAACCTTTTATTGTCCTTTTCTTCAGATGGCCAAGTCAGTATATTTAATAAAGGGAGCAGCAACCATCAAAGAAGGCAGGGGTCTAATAAATGGTCCTGATTAAAGGCCCTGACAGGGTATGAACTTTGCATAAATTTTCCTATGGTGTCAGGCTAGGATCCTGATTGAAAACCCATTAACATAATCACACATTTAGAGGAAATGCTGTAATGTATCAAAAACATTTCCCTTAGTGTAATAATTTTAAGGACATTAAAATGCAAATGATAATAAGGAGCTGTGTTTTAGTGATGTTCTGAAAGCCTGATTATTCAAATATTTAGTATGAAATATGGAAGCTCCTTTAACTAATGCATCTACATGATTTCAAAGATTTAATCTATATTTGTACTTGAAAGACTTTTATACCACTACTGAATATTTCCTGTTAATTTTAGACTTGCAAAATCCAACAAGAAATTTAGTTTAAATGATAATGCTAAGTGCTAAGATCTTTTAGCCTGCTTTAAAAAAAAAAAAAAAAATTCTGTGTTGAAACCAAGACACCAGCTATGCTCTTTCATTAAGTACTGAATTGTAAAAGTCCATGTTTTGGTATTGTTTGGATTATAAAAATAGTTTGCAGAATTCAAATCATCCTTTTCTCTGTTTCTGTTAAAATATATGCTTAAAGAGATTGGCCATTGAATCACAGCAGTGATATTCTTTAATGCTAATTTTTAACAATAAAAGAAACACTATCTTCCCACACACAAATAGCCATAATTATGTAAAGAATGACTGCTTCAGACTGATGACTTTCAATATGCTTGAGTCTAGCATACTGGTATAAGAGGCCAGAAAGGTCAACAGTAATTCATAACTGCTATAAAATTGTGTAGCATCCTAGGGCTTCTGGAGGATGCTGACATTATCATGCTTCTTCTGCTGGTTTGTATATGTAAATTTGTGATAGGAAGTGCACTGCTTTGCCGTATCGCATGCAGAGCATCAATCAGGCAGTAGAATACATCAGAGTATTTTCATTATGCCTAGTTATTTACTGCATCAGAAGAAATTACCCTGGCAAGCCAAGCGGCCTTCTCTGGATAGCATGATATGACCAACCAGGTTTCAGCTCAGGAGTCTTGTAAACATTACAGGATTAATCTCACAATCACAATCATCAATCTTTCCTAGTCCTGCCTGGGTGCAACTGCGGAGATTGGTAACCAGGCAATGTAGATTTAAATTTAACCCTGAACATCAAGAGCTATATGTCAGATCTGTGCACCATATTACAAACACCTATATTTTTACTCCAGCTTTAGTACAAAATGATGAAAACATAAAATTTTTGCACTTCAAATTCATGTCTAATTTTCCATTCCCATTTTTGATGCATTACAGGGATATGAGAAATATTCTGAAAAAGATACATTTCATAATACCAGACTCTAATGCTAAAATGATGCACTGTGGTGCCTAGATCTAATGTATGTATTAGAGACAACTGACACTGCAGTAAAATGTAGAGTAGTAATTCAGGTTCAGGACCAGACTTGGGCTCCTTGGCACCGAGCCATTAGAGGTTAGGGCACTGTAGGGATAATGTACTTAGCCTCTAACAAATGGAGCATTAAATACATCACGCTGACTCATAGGTGGCACTGGCACCAGTTTCTGAAATGACTGCTTGCTTGCCCTCTTGCCAAAGGAGAAAAGAAAAGGATTCTGGCACACCTAACTGCTCTGTGTAAAAACGAGAAGCTGGGAAATGAGAGCAGCCTATACAAATGTTTCATCGTTGCGTGTTTAACTATGTACAGTATATAACCTAGCCTATTGAGATAATGCAAAAGATAACATGTATTCTTTTTTTCTTTTTTTCTTTTTTTTTGAAAGTCAGGTGATAATGATCATTTTTCAATGTCAAGAAACAATAAATATATAATGAGCGGATCACTTATAGAGACTGTGTGGCAGTTTAATTTGAACTCTGATCTTTATTTTTATTCCTGTCCAAAATACTTTTTTGCAACATGCATCCTAAACATTTTTCTCCCTTTCTATCTCTCTGTCTGTGTTTCTCTCTCTCCCTCTGTCTCTCTCTGTGTGTCTCTCTTTCTTTCTCTCTCACATATATAGTTGTTCTGTTTTATAAAACGCCTATGGAAATGGTTAAAAAGCTTTGGCACACTTTTATGTTTTACAGAAATATTATTTTCTGTGATTTTGTGCCTTTCTTTTTATTTAATCAGAACTACAGGCACTTTACTGCTATCTATGACTGCATTCGCTCTGTAGTAGGTTCCTGCTTAGCAAGAGAGCTAGCCTTTGCCTACTAAATAATCCTTGCATCGTATGCAGCAATCATTTGGTCTTAAGAAATTATGAAAACTGCAACACAGTGCTTAGCTGATGCACACATTTGAAACCACTGATTTCAGAGATGCTTCCTGATTTATGCCAGCTGAAGGTCTTGGTTAAAGTGTGCTTTCCTTCTAGAGATGTGGTGACTGAACAGTTAAATGCAGAGAAGATGGGTGTACTGCAGTGCTTACTCCATTATTTCTGTCCACAATCCTCCTCCCCCAAATTGATTTTTTATCTTTTTGACCATTTTTAAATATCTAATAGCCTGATATACTTTTGTGACTATATCTAGTCACATGCTGTTCTCTTCATAAGCTCAGTTAAACCCACAATACATAAGTCTTCCAGTGCAGATAAGACAAATCTGCACCACCTTGCACCGTTTCACAGATCAGCTTGGTGCATGTGGGGGTGTGAGGGGTGGGAAACTTACCTGTTTGCAGACAGGGATCACAAAGCTCTTTAGGAGGTAAAAAGCACATTTACACAATGAGCTAGCAATATAATTCCCGGTTCTTTGTTGCTTGTTATCATAGTGAGATTAGGCATTTCTTTGACCACAGGCTCATAGAAATGTCTTGGGTAGGCAGGAAGAGATGAGAATAGTATAAAAACTAGCCTGGGCTAGCCTCTTTGTACTGGGTACACCTCCTGCCTCTTGTGTCTAGAAATTCTGCAATCTCTGGGCAGCCACAGTGCTATCCTATGGGCCCAGCTGAGGCACAGCGAATGCGATCTCCTACGCTTCTGCTGGTGTATTGTTAAGTTGACCGCACTGGAGGTAGTGAGCAAGTACACAGCTCTGTACGCACACATGGACGCCCAAGACTCCTGACTCAGCCACTGGGCAGCTATGCAGTTTACAGACTTCAACCACAACCTGTACATAATGAAACAGTGGTATCTTCACCCTGTTTGTAAAGACTCTGTAAAGCAAAAAAGCTCCATTCTCTCTTCCCAACTTTCCAGAATTCCATTAAGGGAAGAGATTAATCTTCTTCTTCAGTGCTAGAAGACAGTGATTATTATTTTTTCCACATTTAATATTAACTGAAGACATGGAATGAGAAGCTGACTTATTGTAAACTACCACAGAAAGAAAGGCAGGCTGAAAATTCAGCCGTTTGCTAAGGGTGAATCCACAATATGACATAAGGCAGGTCACTAGACTCTAAACTTGAAGGAAGCTTGCCCTAGAGAGTGTTGCAATACACATCAGCTTATTAATTTAGAGACCTATTAGTGACAGGCCACAAACCCACTCATAAATTTATAAAGAGTAAAGGACTGAACAGAACTGTTCAATTCCAGAAATTGCTCATGTGTTTGGTGAATTATGAAATATAAATTTTGAACCTCTTGTAGTGGATACACCTAGGAAATTCTGAGCTGGTAATGTTTTATGGGCCAGGCAGATTTTTCTAAGCCTCTAAATGACATTGCAGTGTGTGCCATCTTACGAGCCCAGCAGAAGAAGCAAGGGAAGCATTCCCTCTGGGGTCCTTCTGATGTGCCTTTCTAGCTGCTGCTGCCCCTACAGAAAAATATCAACAAATAATGCCTAGTGGTAGGAGCCGAGAAGGCTAGCTGGTGCGCTGAGGAGGGCAGCACCCAACAGTTAAGGAAGCGCCTGACACCTGGAAGGTTTCTTAAGGAGTGAGGAGATGCCATGAGCAAAATATATTTCCATGACTCCTATCTTCCAAGTCTCCCCATTGCCATTCATAGTGGCAGAACCGCTAGTACACTCAGTGAACTGCTGATGTGGCTGCAGAGGTTACTGTTCCACCTGTAAGCAGCAGTAATGTAAGAGGGCACTCTCCAAAGCCTAACAGTTTGGCTACCGACGACACTACCTGCATGATGTCCCATTAGAAAGGATATATGAGATCATTTTAACCATGCACGGTTTTGCAAGGCTTAAATTCTGCTTGTCTATACAAGAAGTTAGTATGCAGTAAGCAAGGGTGTGAATTAACAGAACACTAACTACAGCATCTCACGGGACTGGGCTCTTTGTTTATATGCTATTTAGTTAATAAGTTCTTTAAGGAAAGTACTCCATTCCTGTCTAAACAAGTACCTTTTTATATGGATATTCCTGGTATGTATTGTTTGGTGCTACCCACTCCACTTTCCACTAAAGGCTGTCCCTGTGCAGTGTAGCCACAGTGTTATAAATTCACATTAATGCTTACTAGCATCTATCTTCTCCATCTAGACAACCCCAGCCAAATGGTGGCAGAGCCTAAAGCAGGACCCGAAAGACATTCCTTTATACATAAGCCTGAGACTATCTCCCCAGCTATCACCCCAGCTAATCCCAAACTCAGTGGAGTTAGCGCAATACTATGGGAGTGGTGATTCTTAAAGAGCAATCATCAAAAGCAAGAAAAATCCTAAAAATGTACAGGGGGATCTGTCTTGCTGGCTTACACCTAATTAATGAAATCCAGGACTCACTGCTCCTCCTTTCAGCAACAGCATCCTATACTCTAAAAAAACTCCACAAAATTATATTTTTAGATTTGCTGCTCTGAACTCTTCCACTTCTTAACACTTTGGCTTGGTCTTATCCCTTGCATCAAATATGATCCAACACTAACCTTCTCTCACCTCCTCAGAGTAAATTTAGGATGCTCTAGGACTCTAACTTAGGCTGTTATATAGTACCTATCACTGCAGTATGTATGAGCTCAGCATCCCCCAAGATCAGGTTCTCTGTTTGTATGCCGCTTAGGTTATAAGGTCTTAGAGGAAAGTACTCTGGCTTCTTCCCCGCCTTAATAGCCTAGCCTACTGTTTGCACTACACAAATAAATTTTAATAGTATTTGGATGAATTTCCAAAGAAGTTTATCCATTTTACCTACTCTCAACTTTACAATATTGGAGTGGCTTAATGTGACAGTATTAGCTGCACTTTGGGGTTGTCCAGCCGTAGGGAAAAAATGAAGACCTTCACCACGTTGGGCAGAAGCTAGAAGCGTGTATGCGTTCTGCTTCACATAAATCTGTCAGCAGTCTTCGGGCTAGAGCCAGAAAGTAGATGGAGCACCCCACCCCGCTAACAACCAGGTTGGTGGTAATGACAGACTAGCAAATGTTTTATAATTCCACTAGAGCCTCATCCCTGAGCCTGTGTGTTTGTAAAACTCATATGTAGAGTCACATGGAGAAAGCCACATCCCCTGATGGGACAGAAAGCGCCTGCTACTTTGTGTAGAGATTCCACCACAGTATATTTTTAATGACCACTTCAGACTAGTGACTGCTGTTTATGCACTGATGAATGTGTCCATGCTTAGTAGCTCTGACAGAGCTGAGATGAGCTAGGATAAAACTAGGCAGACCAGCTGGAAACCAGCCAGTCGACAAGCCTACCATACTGTTATAATACAACAGAATTAATATTTTCCTTGCCCTCAGTTTCAAAGTTCTTTACTTTGAACATAAGTAGTTTAGAGCAATAAAAGCTCAAATTGGGGGAACATTGATCCTGATGAAAAATTGGTGATTTTGGATCTTGATGCATCCTCCCACTTTCCTAAACACTAGAAATTTTGTTCTGTGTGTTTGGAAAATATATTAATTTGAAAAGTTCAAAATACAATATAATAATTTTGATTTGTAGTAATTATTTATGCTGGTGTCTAGACCTAGGAATGTGTGTTTATTTTGATGTGCATTTTCCTCTAAATATTACCAAAAACACCAAAGTAAGCTATAACTGCAGTAGAAGATATTCACAGTACATTCTTAGAAGTAGGCAAAATGTGGATCCTGTGATCAGATAGTTCCTAGCTATGGTCAAAATATATGCAACTTAATGCTGCAACAAAATAAATGTAAAAACACTAACATTAAGGTTCTAACTCCTGTTAGCTGATATTCTGCTCTCTTTTCCTCATTCTTCTTCCACTTCTTTCCTTGTTTACTTTAAAGAAAACATTTGGTAAATCAGCTTTCAGTAGCCAAAAAAGGAGTTGAATATATGGGTGTATTGGTACACAAATAAGTGATGCCCTATTTTCCTTGCAGTTGTATAAGTTTTATCTCCATCCCAACTCATATCTCTCTTTCCTTTTGCTCCTGCTCAGCATATCATACAAGGACCCTCAGATTCTTGGGCAGAAATTTTTCAAGTGTCACTAGTTCCATCAGTGCTCAAAACTCTCATGCTCAAAAGTAAATTATGGATGTCTATAGAAAGATTCTACCCATAGATATACTTAAGTTTAACAGGCTTTGGAGGCATATGCTTTTTTTTTCCTTTTGTTTCTTCCCACTTTACTTCTTTCTCCTTCTCTCCTTGTCACTCCTCCTGAAGCTGCACTATTATGGGAAGATTTGCTTGTGAGAAGATGTGATTTGGACTACATCTTGAAGTATGTTATATTTTCCTTCCCGAGTCAGGAACGTAATACAGGAAACACTTTTGAGCATTTGAACATGGGTTGCATACACTTTAGCATTTTCAATAAGTACAGTTGCATTGGTGGATCTTGGATAGAAGCCAATATCTAAAATGTTAAGGTCTTAAATATAAGGACCAGGAAGTTGATTTGTATCTGGATAATGAATGCAGAAATCCATTAGAGTGTGCAGATTTCCATTATGATCTCTTGGCAGGTTTTCCTGCTTAAGAGGTGGGCTGCTGAGTGTTGCACAAGATGAAACTTTTGTGGAGCCCTTAGCCCTAGTTAGCAACATGGAGATGATAAAAGCATGAATCACAGTTTCCAGATCTTCCTTTGACAGGAATGGGCAGAGTCTCCTGGGAAAGTGGAAGTGCAACCATTTCTTACCACAATTATCTCTGTAGTCAGGATTATCAGTGAATCTAATACAGCCTCAAGATAGTTCTCCATTATCAGCTAGTGGGGGGATATCCCCTGTTAAAGGTATAATCAACATTACTGATTGCTCCTTTCAGTATTTTGCATTAACTTACTTTTCCTTTTAGGAGGTTGCTTTAAAAATTTTAAGTGTCTTGTCCAGCTATCAGTGGCCTTTTAGCTACTCAGGTTCTTGCATCGATTTAAACTTTTTTTTCATAATTTTATGTTGCTTTTTTTCGGTGATAACATTGATTGTAGAGGTGGTGGAGCTGGTGAAAGTTCAGCAAAATTGTGGTATTGCAATTATCTCCAGAGATCCAATGGTCTCTGAAAAGGAGGGGTGAGATAAATCCTTGCAGGGCTTCATGGAGATAACCTCTAGATGGACAGCTATCTCACAATTCACTGAGATCCACTTAAAAATGGTTCTATACTACCTTGGGTGTTCCTTAACCAGACCACTGGAGACCACCCATCACCATCACCGAAGCAGCCTGCATTGTCTGTTCCTGCACGTAGCCTGAGGATGAGGGCTCCAATATGTTGACATAAGTCATATCTTTGCACCACAACATTCTCATTGTCTAGTCAAGAAAAGGATTTTAGAGAGTATTCCACAGCAGGTGAGATCACTCTGGTCAAGTGTTTAGTGTCTTGAAAGATCTATTGCACATTATGATGGTTGGGAGATTACTTTCTGTGAACCAGCATTTATGTTTCCGGTCATTAAAGTAGCCAGTTGCACTTTGCTAGCTTTTACTAGCTATTAGGGTCAGGAATTTGTTTAATAAATTGTAATAACATACATGAAGACATTTTTTACACCTCTTAAAGTATACAGTACATTATTGGCCATGTCTATGTAGACTTCACTTTTTTTTATTAAGTATTTGAATTGTGTTTGTGTATTTTTCAAAATAAAGTCCTGGGTACTCCATACATTAAGGAAGAGGTCTGCATAGATTTTTTTTATATAGACTGAGGGCAGGCAAGATTCATTTTTCAGCTTTCTGAGTTTGGACAAAAATGCAAAAATACGTATTTGGTTTTGTGATGGAGACCCATGCATGTGTACAGTTGTATACCAACAAAGAGAACAAGCAATTTATGCCTAGCTTTTCCAGCCTGGTGAAGAAAGGAAGCCTTGAATTGCTTTTATTCCCCTTGGTCCAGTACATTTAGAAACCAAAGACTGTACTGACCACAGGACTAAGGATGGTAAAGGAGCTTCTATAATCGTGTTACACTGTGGTTTCTTCACTATGAGGAAAATATTCATGAAAGACACGCATGACTGATTTGTCTATCTAAAGTGGCACAAAGGATTTGGAACAGAGTAAAAAATCTCATCTTATAGAACATATATATATATAGCTGTATATGATTGTTGGGTGTGTAAATACAGAGTGTGTGTGTGCATGTGTGTATTATGCTTGAGCTCAGACCTTTTTCTTCCTTTCTAGCCACAGACACCAGAATCAATGTGGAAAGGTTAAGGCACATGCTTCCTTTTGTCACTCGCTGTGTGTTTATTTGTTTATGTGTTTATTTAAATATGTACATACTGCAAAATTGAATAATTTGTTATCAATAATTGGTTATCAACAAAATATTGTTCATCCTTCTCTTTGAAAAGGAAGAGTACAAAGGTCAAGAGGACTGGGTGAATGTTTCGTTCACTGTGGCTTTTTGTATGCTGTCTGCCTTAAAAAAATTCATCCATTATTTTTTGGGTTGCAAAACAACAGAGCAGAACTCCAAAAGCTGGGGTTTTTACAAAACCCATATTCAAGAAGTGACCTTAAATTAATGGCTCTGGCTCTTCTCTGCCTCTGCTGTTAAATAAATAACATTTATTTGATTGAAGCAATATCTGGTGTTATTTGATTGCTTTCCTTTGACAAGGTCTGCAATAAATACATGTATACAATACTATACATCTGTATGTATGTATATGTTTCAATCTTTGGCATGATCCTGATTCTAATACTTTTACTAACTCCTACATACAAAATATCAAAGTTTATAATTGTTGAGATCATATGCTGTAAATGTAGCCATGGTTTCAGTCTCTAATAGTTGGGGTTTTTTTCTTTTATATCGGTAGATAATAATTTGATTGCTTGAGCTCTGACTTTGTTCTTCTCTTCTATTCATTGCCACCCAGAATCTCTTGCCTACCAGGACCACTGTGGAGAGGCTAGGGCTTAGGCGTGTTGTTGATGTTCCATGCAGATATGAAAAGAAGAAAAAAATAGTCAGAGGAACTACTTCAGCGTGGAGATTTGAGTAGCAGTCTCAGAGCAGTCTGGTTTAGGGTGGTGGGAGGTTTTTTTCTTTTCCTTTTTTTTTTTTTATTTTAATCAAGATTTTACTGTATTTCCTTTTTTTCCCCCAGGGCTAGAACCTTGCATTCATACAGCACTTCACACAGAGGGACCTTGATCCTGACCAGGACCTCTGAGTGCTACTATTATACAAATAATAATAAAATGAAGCAGAACAAAACAGGACCCCTATGGGCTAGTTTTTAATGCTCCTATCTCTTCTTCATCAAAATTAAACCAATTGAAAGATAACACTGAACAGGAGATTGTTTTTTTTTTATTTTGACTGATTGTACATTTTCATAACACACACATCATGAAATGAGTGCATGACTCATTTTCAAAAAGAAATGATAACACCGGATTCGCTTGGTTTTACTAGGCAGGCTGCTATGCATACATTGTTTGGTGGCATCCTATTCTCCTGGACAAATAGTAATTTTTAAAGGGATTTAATGCTATGAGAAAACACTTACTTTTTAATTGTTATTATCGTATTATTTTAACAATTGTAGTCTGTTAAACAAATCCACAAAAAAATGCTTAATACCACAAAACCAGATTGAGCTAAGTTTATGAAATTTACAGATTACCTAAAATGCTAGGAGTTAATTACAGTCTGCTTTCCCTGGCATGTCAGCTTGATTAAATTTGGAGTTCCAAGATGAATTGGCCCAAATTCATTAGTGTTCCCCGGTGCATATGTTGGTCAAGGTCAAGCAAAGCACATTGACTGTAGTGTTAGTCAGGAGGGGGAAGGGTTTCTAAAGAAGGTGGACTCTTAAAAGGTCTGGGGTTGCAGCAAGAAACTTTGATACTTTTTAACTTAATAAATCTTGACAGCCTAATCATGGCTAAGCCTTTGCAGTGTTATTGGTACAGATGGCAAAGCTAGACATATTTAAAGAGATCTCAGCAGCTAGTGGCAGGAGAGCATTGAATCCAAATGCACTATTGGGCTCTCAGAGAAAGTGCAAGAAGGGAGGATAAAAAGCTACACAGCATTTCCATCTCTTGACATCTCCAACAGCCTCAGATACAAAATATGATAAGGCTCCTGCTGAGCTAATAAGCCCAACAAATGTCTGTGTCCGTGAAGTAGATGAAGTGGGATCAAGTAGTTGGGGGCTGCTGTATGAAAATAAGCCAGCACCCAGGGTATAATGGCACTGTAGAAAGCTGCAAGGTCAGGCTGATGACAGAAACACTGGATAAGTAGAGACCCCATCAGTAAAACAGGTTTGCCTGCTGGATCTGAGCCACATAACTATTAAAAAAAAATCCCTATGTTTTAGAAAACTCATCTAGTTTAGTAAAAAAAAGGACAGTGTTTGGTTTGTTGTATGAAAAACTGCAACAGTTTCCTACTTATTGCCATATAGATTGTATGATGAATTGCTTCTCTGCAAAATATTACATCAAAACAGACCTGAAAAGAGGATTATACTGAAAACTAAAGGAGATTTTTAAAGAAAGCAGTAATATCAGATGAACCATAGGTTTGTTCAAGGCCTGCTGGCATGTTACACTGTTTTTCTCTTAATTTTGTGTACATGAAGTATATCTCTATTCATCACACTGTTAACTAGAGCTCTATGTGTTCCAATAAAACAATTTAAGCTGAAATCATGCTGGATATATGAGAGTGATAAATGCAGCTCCTTTCATTTGCAAAGAAAAATAAAGACCTATCTTTCTGAAATAGCATTAAAATAATAATTAGGCAGTGCCTGAATTTCAGGAACAGGTCAAGCTGTTACATTAATTCTTAAAGCATCCTATTGACAAGTGCTACTTGTAAAGGTGTGTTTGAAAAGTACAGAACTTTCTAAATACCATGTGCGTTTGTTTATTACATTTGGGAGACAATGTAAAAAATCTGACAGCATGCCACAAAGGTCATACCTATAATTCCCTTTAATTTAACTGTGAGATGTTTTAAATTTATGCAAACATAATTATTGCTAAATTCCAGTGTGCTGTACATGTGCTACTGAAGCCAAAACAAGCCAGATCTGGTCCTATGAGTAACAACAGCATTAGGAAAATAAATCAGTAGTGATAGATGATGAATATTTATGATTGTTTCTCTCCTACCATTTTAATCATTTACAGATATTTTCAGTTTTCATCCAGTAGAAGTGCAACTGAACACAGTGCCTCCCCTGGAGTCTTAAGGAGGATGCATAATAATGTGGCAACCAGCCTCCTTCCCTCTACTCAGGGCTGGGTCGTATATCATATTCTCAGGCTTGCATTGGGATGCAGAGCTGTGCTGCTCAGCAGGAGCTCCAGGAGGCATGGTGCCTCAGGCAGGCGCAGTGTCTCCGAAGCTCTGCGGCGGCATGTGGAGAAGTGCATTGGCTGTTCCAGTCTTTGAGGCTGCAGCGTGTTGCTCCTGCCTAACCCCAGCCAGATCTGGTGTGCAGGGCTGAGGGGATGGCGAGGTGACCCGGTCCCCTCCCAGGCCTGCTCCCACTGAGGAGGGAATCTGTGGCAGAGGCTCGTACAGCCTGAGCAAGGACTGCTATTCTGTTTGATCTTTCTGTGATGGTGCAAACTGGAGGGGTACCTCCCGTTAGTCCCCCTCTTCTCTGAGGCTTTTTATTTGGATTACATTTGTAGGTGGTTGCCACTCACTTTAACAGCTCATGTCTCCCTCCCCTTTCACTTCCATCTTGCCTGCACATGACAGTATTTTTTCTGCCCTGCCAAGCATCCCAGGCTATATCTTCCCATTTATCACACAAACATCTCTGCACCTCTTTACTATACAACTCCTTCCAATCAGCAAAAAGCCCAGAAGCAGTAATATATTTAAAGTACCCTGCCAGAGCATTTTCATTGCCTGATGGCTAAGGAGAGGAGGAAGTGTGGGAGCTGGGGAACAGAGGAGTAGGAAAAGACCAAATCTCCTTTGTACCACACCCAGATCACAATGGGGTGCTGAGCACAAGTAGGGGCCTAGAAACCAAATAGTATACAAAACATAATATCTGGCATCAGAAGAGAGACTTAGAGCTCCGCCCCATGTATTAACCCTAAAGCAGCACTGTAAACATCTAGTCCTGTCTTACATGGGTCAGAAAACACACTGACTTCATGTCCTTCTAAATGTTCTCGTGGTGCACTGAAAGATGTAAGAAGCATCCAGCAGTGAATGGGATGGAAAACTGTATGTATACAAGTGGCATAGCTTTGCACCGAATTCAAAATGGGGCCTTACGAAATGCAAATGGAGAAGTGACCCCAGACAGAGGGCTGGGCTTTTCAGGGTGAGAGACATATAGTAATTAATAAAATACCAATTATCAAATAACCGAGCATTGCCAGTTTACGTTGTTCAGAGAGGCAGACTCATTTCACCTTTTAAGCTGAACCAGACAATGGAACACAATGGGTAACACCCTTAAAACTAAATGCGTGAGATAAAGGTTCAGTGTTTAGCTGCACTGTGGGTTATCTGGTCCATCACAAAACTATACAGATGACAGGTGAGTTGTAAAGAAGGAAGGGCCACGTTCTGGCTTAACAGCAAATGCAAGGAAGGAGATGCTGAAAAGGACAGAGAACAAAAGCAGAAAGACAAGGGTTAGTTGCTAGACAATTCCTTTGGGTGGTTGAAAATGTTGCTGCTAGTGCAGCCCAGTTACTTAAATCTGCCTGGATTTTTGCTGCTACCAGTGGCTTTTCCTGTAGGTTGTAATGGATTTATATATCACATTGAAAAGCCATGGCTTGTTCTTTCAGTCCTGCTCACCATACTTCCTTTTCCCGAAGCAAGACGTTATGAAGATTTTCACCTGGTTTTTGCAGTCATTGAATCTCAAGATAGATAATTTCAGGTAGATGATCTCATTCTAGCCTCAGTGCATCTCTTAAAGATTCACAGGGCTGAACTGTAACAATTCAGACAGCAGCACACAGATTTATCAAGACTCAGAACTGATCCACTTCATCTCAGTGCTAATGTTAGCTTTTTTTCATACAGAAGAGATGATCATGAGGAACTGAAAAGAGGGGGAATGTGTTAGAAGAAGTTCTTAATTTGGGGGAGGGGGAAGCCACCTTCATTCCTATGCCTTATTAGTATTTGCAATAAAAGTGAGGTAATTGACTTCAACATATACCCAGTAGCTGTGGTTTGTCCCACCTGTATCACAGCAGAGACTTAACCTGGAAAAAAGTCTGAGGAAGAATAATTTTAGGAATGATTTGTGGTCAGCTGTGACAAGGAACATCAATGGTTATTTTATTCAGGAAGCATGTACTTGTGGGACAAGGAGAACTATATTTTTAAGAATGACGGGAGATACTTAGTATTAAAAAAAGGAAAAGACATATTTAGCAGCTGGCACTGACACCTAAGGAACAGTGGTGGATTACTTCCTAAAATACAGGAAGATTTGAGGAAAAAATTCAAGGTGGATCTGCTATCATTTTACAGAATACTTCTTAAAATTTGGTAAAGCATAGATAGAAGAGTTGCATTAATAAGATCGTATCTTTACATTATTAATATTATTGGGTAGACTTTTGCAGAAATAATTTGATACTTACCTTCCTCTTCTTCTTAGCAGCAGTTAAATAAGTTGTAAAATGAAGCCACTCATTGCCTTTTTGAGAATATTTCTGAATTAGTTTAATATGATTCTGGAGAAACAACTTCCTAGGGTCGTACTCAGTGCAGTACTTTAGTTTGCCTAATCCTTTCATGCTGCAGGGATTTAGGAAGACTAAAACAATCCCCATCTCTTGTGGCTCTGAGGAGTTAAAGATCAGCAGACCTGAAATCCCAGAGTGGACAGCACCCTCAGTGTAATCAGTGGCCAAGGGTAGGCTCTGTTTATTACTGTGCATCACCTAGCTGAATAAGTAAACCATATGTGGGAAGAAGGAGAATGTAGAGTCATCTAGAAAGTGAAGAAATGGGCTAAGGGTTCCCAGAGTGCTATTCAATCCCATTGAAAATGCTTCAGGAAAATAAAACTCCTTTTTGTCTCAAATTCATACACCAGTATACCTTATCTGCTGAAACACCAACTTGGGGCTGAGAAGGACCATGTGCATGTGAGCTACCTGCTTCGCTGCAGAGTGGCACAGGAGAATGGCATCACCATGCAATAAAACAGTGCAGCTGACTATCCCAAATGCTGTCAAATGCATTAAAAGAATAAAAATACAGAGAGCATTTTTCCCTGCTGCCAGTTCTTTGCAAAACTTTCAGTTAGGATAGAATTTTTAAGCCTAATTTTCTAATTGACAGTCTCTTTTGAAGAATGTAGATCCCTTTTGCATACATCCAATGTGATATGGCACATTAAAGAAATTTGGCTAATCACAAAGAAAATCTGATAAAAAAATCAGTAATACAGTAAAAGCTTCACTAACAGGGTCTGCAAAACAACTAATATACATTCCATTTAAGATGATTAATTTGAATAACTGTAGAAATGGATGAGTGTAAATGAAAACACAGAAGAGGATTTTGCTATCATTTCAAATACTTCATCTAGCTAGTAATTTAAAAGTACATAGATTTTGAAATGATAGATAAGAACAATAACATAGAATAAATTATATTATATAATTATTTTAACGTAATGTATAGCTTAAATATAGAAAATATTAATATATTCAGTATAATTCATATATATGTATATATAGTGTAACTACCAATATACATTCAAACCTCTAAAATATGAAGTGCAGGGAGTATTTTGACTGCATCTTCTTTTTTTTTTTTCCATTGCATCACAGTAAATATTTCCAGTGCTTTTCCATTCTTTCTTTTTTTTTCCTTCTTGGAAGAAGTCTGTCTCTCACAGAACAAAGGAAATGATAGATGTGAGCTTCTATGATTGCTGAGAAGGCAGAAACAGTAATGACACTCAGAAATTTCTCTTCAGTTCAGAAATCATAACTAGTACATTAGAAACATTCAAGTTTCCAGAGCTCTATGTGCAAAATCCTGGCTTTCCCTAGGATCTTGGTTTGTTGTTAAAGTAAATTAAGTAAAACACATCAAATGAGCCCTTTTCTATCTAAAATATATGCCATGTAGGATAATTGAATTTCTATCTTTTTTTAAAATTATTTTAAATTGTTATTTTTGAGGCAGAACAGACACATAGAGTATCAGATAAGAATTGTATGTCTTTGTTACTAATGCAGTATGTAAGAGGCAATACTTACTAGCACCTGAATGTCTAAGAAGTACAGGATTTGAAGGTTAATTGACTCACTGACACCTGAGATTGGATTTGTCCCAAACTTTTCATAAGTACAGAGACTTTTGTATAGATACATGTGTGAGTCTGTATGTCTGTGACCTAATTCTGACTTTCCTCCACCTTCAGCTCAGAGGAAAGCCACTCTGAATGAGTTGTGACAAAAATATGGCAGGGGAGAGAGCTGGCAGTGAAAAGCAAAGATTCTTGAAAAGTGAGGTGCATTCTTTAATTTTTTGCTTAAGCTGTGCGTAGATATTTCTGGTTCTAGACAAAATTTGAAATGGAGGTGAAAAATGTTGTGATTTCAATAATTTCCCCTTACATTTCCAAGAAATAAAGGGTTCGTGGTTGTGTATACCAGAATCCATCAAAAATATTAACCCATTTGTCCACTGAAATTCAAAATTTGCCAAAGACATGGGATTTGAAAGGTGGGATTTAAGTTTACAGAATCGGGACTATGATCAACATGGTCATTGAATATTAATCAGCCTACAGTGGGTAGCCGGAACCAATTGTCCCAAGATCTTACTTCACCAATTTCACTGCTCATGCCTGTACCTATTTTTCTGTTCAGTCCCACCTTTTTCTTAAATAACTTTGCTGGTTGTATCCATCTGCAGTGAGTAGAAACAATAGGTCCAAAAGAGACTTACTAAATGAATAACCATATATATTCTATAATTGCTTAATGTCCAGAGCTTGACTTACAGAATTAATTTATTTTTCTGTTAGCTTTGGCTTAGGGTTATGACTTTTTATAATATTTACTAATGTGCTAACTGTAGGATTTTTTGTGCTTCTATTTAAATCAATACAAAGGCCACACTTACTTCAGTAAAAACAATTTTGAATTTTGAAATTTTTTTTATCCTGTAATTGATATTCATTACTTGTTCCAACTCTTCACATAATTTAATCCCTACCTGAAAATAAAAATGCTATAACCATTTTTTCCTCCTCCTCCCATTTTAGTTAGATGGTATAACACATTTTCTACATATTATGGCTGTACTTTGCCCTGTAGTTCAAAAGTGCTTTTATTTCTGATTTCCTATCCATATTATATTTTTTTAAAAGCAAACTATAGAAGTACAAAAAAATCTTATATTTAACCTTCTTAAGGTAAATAAAAATATTAAAAATTAGAATTTTTTAGATACTATTTCTCTATCAGGGCTGATTCGACCTGTGAAAATCTTACTGACATTAAACTGTACTTTCAATAGAAAAAAAAACAGTTCAAACTAAGTGTTAAATGTGAACTGTTTAGACTGGTTCAGGCCTTTTGTACACCAGGTTATAATTGGTGACCAATGGTTTGCTCAACAATACTCATGAAAGGCAGCTAAAATCTTGACAATACCCTTTGGTCTAACTGGAGGCTAGCATATCACCACTAGTTACCAATGGTTGCAATGACATAGCTCTCTACTATGACTCACACTTCAATTAACGTTGCAGAGAAGCCTTGTATTTTGCTTCATGTCAACATATTCCCCAGAATTTCCTTTCAAATTTTTATTGTTAGTTTAATTTTCATGTTCACTTGAATTAAAGGGAAAACATTTGGTTTTCATAGCAGTGTATGCAAATGTTTTGAATCACTGTGATTTGACCTTCTGTAGTTTACAAGCTGTGCTGGCAAAGCCTGGCTTGCTTTCAGCTACAACAACTGATATATTGCGTTGTCTGTGGTTGCTTGTTCCTGACTCTGAAGCCAATGAGGTTTTTTTGGAGCCTTTGTCCAAACTGTTGTAAAGCTATTTTGGGGCTATAGCAGCTTTTTCATCTGACAAGCTCAACTACTCCTTGCATTGAAGTTGTTAATATCTTTAAAAAAAATCTTCCCTTGCTATTTGATGTATTTCTACACTCCTGGTACAGCTTAATACATGTGCTGACAACTACTCTAAATTAATTTCCAAATACGTAACACTTGCTACATATTTAGACTGCCTATTATTAGTTCGCTTTGGATACGTACCTATAGTGGCCTACTATTTACAGGGACAAGGAAAAATATCTACTGGCAACCTCATGACTAGGCATTTCACAGCTAGAACTGAAAGGTCTAGCTGGTATAAAAGCACTCTTCAGGGTAAAGTTGATGAATTGTAGTAATCCTGACTGGTGTCAGGACAAAGGAGTCTCTCTAATTGAACATGGCTGGAGAATCAGTAAGGGGTAGTATTAGTTAACTGGCCTAAAATGAAACTTTCAATAGGCCATCCCTCCCCCTCACACAGAAAATGAATTGGAGCATTAAAGCCACCCCCCTACATCATCTCTTATCAAAGACCTCCATCTCTTGCTCATATACAATATAGCCTGCTCCATAGGCTCTGGTGCCAACACTGCTGTTTCCTCCATTACATTGTGCTGTGCAAAATTAACTGCTCTTGTAAATGGAAGCAACTTTGACAGCAATGCAGCTTTACCTCTTTGAACTACTGGAGGATCATATGAATAATATTCATCAGTTGCTGAAGAGAATGAGAGAGATATCTGCATTATTTTTATGAATACCAACTGTGGCTCTGGAGTTTATTTCTTTGATCTTATCCTGCCTGGCTGGGTAGTTCCAAGAAAACTTTTAGGGAATATTTAAAGAAGACAAACAATAGTGAAGAAAATAAATTATTAGACAAATTGTGAAGAAACCTTGTGGAAACAATAAAGAACCTGGAAACTCTACCTGCATTCCCTATACCTGGCTATTAAGAGAAACTAGACAAGGTTATCCAAGTTTTGTCTTACCAGCCCAAATCTGGGATCTAAGGGGACAGTAATCTATTAAAGACTCTAAAAAATGGTAGAGGTATCGGCAGCTGAAGAAAACTGCCAGAAAAAGACTTATGCGTTTGGTTCCACAAGAGCTGGTGATAACCCTTGCCTATGAATTAAGTGCATCAGCTGAGTGGAATTTATCAAGAGTATACAAATAAAAAAAAAATACTGTTAAACAGTAAGGGTATACAGGTCTTGCTGCTTCACCCACTTGCTATACTTGCTATGCAGCTTTGAGAAAATAAACAATGCTTTGTTTTAAAGAAGCTGTTATGGATCACTTAAGGCTATCTAGAAAAGTAACTTGAACTCTGAAAAAGTATTTTAGTGTGTCTTGCTTCCACATGTAAAAGCTCTGATTCCCTTCAGGAATGTTATACCAACATTGTGACCCGAAGTCCTGGCATTCTGTGCTGTAGTCTGGACGTAAAAAATAGCCATGGTTCAAGTCCTGAGCAGGTGCATCTCCTAATTACATGGTGTTTGCTTGAAAACCAGCTTCAGACAATGATGGTTCCAGAGCTGTGCCAAATCCTTTCATTCTGCCTATGTCTATCTTTATCTCCTGACAGTCCTTTTCTTTGACATAACTATTAAAAGATGAAACTAAAAATATATAAGTCGTCTTGTTGAAAATCTTTTTTTAGTGGATAGGTATATAAGACCTCATATTCTGAAGAAGAGCTTTTGCTATATCAGCAAGTAGGAAAACAAGAATTTTGGTCCCTTTGACTTCCTGATATGCTTTCTGGAGACATAGCATACTTGCTAACATCTGATCAACAGAGATCTCTGAGAATATAACATAAAAATTAACTTACAATATATAAGAAAGAATAGAAAGTTGTCTTTTGAAGATGAGTTAAGGGTTTGCAGAACTAGTTGCTTGAATTGTTTTGGAAGACTGATGGGGTAAAATAGTTTTTTAATGATATCTCTGCTTATCAGTATAAACTTAACTGACTGGGCATAACGTAGTATTGCACGTGTAACCTAAGCTCAAAGTTGTCAATAAGCACTGAAAAGCTGGTAGTCGTATAGATGGGCTTAGTACACCATTACAGTATGATGCAGATATATTTCTTTGTCCTCAGAAGAAGGAAACAATCCTGGAACTGCAAGGCATGTCCATAAAAACATATTTTTAGTTAGCATTTGAATGTAGACGTAGAGGGCAAGACTTTTCTGGTGCAGAAAACAATTGGGGCTGCTGTGCTGACATAGGAATCTCAGGGACTAGCATCCAGAAAGACAGTCTTTGAGTGGCTGAATTTAAGATTTCTAGTTGAAAGCAATGTAAAGAAATTTAACACTTAAATACCTATGTTCATAGAAATACTCGTGCCCCTTCTAAGTGGACTAGGTGCAAAGGTATAGAGTTTCTTTCTCCAATTCTCTCCTTCTCTACCCGCAAATTTAAAATGAATTATACAGTGGGATAGCTATGGCAAGAAAGACTGAAAGCATTATACCATTTAAGCTTGAGAAGCAGAGCCCATGTTCAAGTTCTTGCTTCAGATCAAACTGAACAAGGATTTAGGCCTGAAGCCTAGATAACTGACCATGCAATATATGATTAACATGAATTATTCCTGATAAGTAGTAAACTGCTGCAGCCTTTAGCTTGAACTACAGCTGAAGGATTTCTGCACTCGCCTTGTTATTTCCCTACTAGTGTAGCTAGATTGATCAAAGTATTATCTATGACATTTTAGCCAAATTTACCATATTATTTAATATACCCATACTACTATCCTGACTACTTGTGAAATTTGTGTTTCCCTGAGTACTCTAAGAAGTTGTGGTATCCCTTCCCCACTACTGCTAGTGCCTACAAGTGTCCTTATAAAACTTCATTTACATATAGTATTTGTTTTTATTTAAAAAGCAACTAAAAATAACTCTTGTGCTACTCCCCTTCCTAAATCTTCTGTTTCTGAAGAGATGTCTGTCACCGCTATTATATATTATATACCTGTACAATGTCTTGACTCTACATATGCTGAAACTTCTTCCATTCTTCATAACCCCATAACTCCATAATGCACTTTCTTCTCCTCTCTCCCCTCACCCCTTATACAGTTCTTCAGACTTTGGCATGTATAGAAGGCTATCATCTGACTTCTTCCATGTATGGAGATATTGTAAGGAGATATATGATTTCTTCATAACAATCATCAAACAATTTTACCAACACTCATATCATTACAATGAAAATAACAGTTTTCATTCTTGTTCTTAGACCCAGCTTGGTGGGGGGTTTTGTGTGCATGTTGTTTTATCTATTTTAAGCAATAGACTTACCCCTACTCCATTTTGTTCTACAACTATAGTACTGGAGCTTGATGGAAGGGAGCATGTTTCACCCTGAAGAGGAAGACCTTTGAATTCTGACAGCCTTCTGTCCTCATACAGCATACAACATCAATGATGATACCAGTTTGTATTTCTTCTCCATTTGCTGTTTCTTCTTCATTTGTTGTTTTTTCTTTGCTTTAATTTTCGGTAAAATGCAAGCAACTTACAGATTCATCCAATCAAAAGTCTGAAAATGTCCACTTTTTTTTCTATTCAAAATTCAAATTAAACTTCTAGAACTCATCCTTTATTTAGATACATCCTTTATTTAGCCCTTATCTCTGCTACTCACTCCTACTGCCCTGATTATCTGACACTAAGGCATCACAGAAAAGAGGAAATCAAGGCTTTTCTTGTCTTATTCTTTGGTTTTCCCTGCTCTTTATAGGTAAAAAATCTTTCCTGAAATCAGCTTGTGTGTGACGAGCTAACTTAGGTAAAACTGAGGTCATCAGGAACTGCTTGGCAAGGTCATAGAATCACAAAATGGTTGAGGTAGGCAGGGACCTCTGGAAGTCATTGGTCCAACCTCCCTGCTCAAGCAGGACCACCTGGAGCCGATTGCCCAGGACCATGTCCAGACCACTTTTGAATATCTCCAAGGATGAAGACTTGGTTCCCCGCAACAACATCTGGGTATAGGGATGAGTCTGACATGTGAATGAAGAACATACTTGTGGAGCCGAGTTGGAGAGCAGGCTGGTGCTCTAGATAATTAAATGGAATACTGGCTGTGAAGGATTTTATGACAAGGTTTTGTACCAGAAATGAACAGGGGCTTGGTGAGTGCCAGATGCTCAGGCGAGTGCCTTATGATTACAGCATGAGAGTTTAGGCTCCAAAAAGACTAAGCTACATCGTACTTGGTAAGCACTCTAATGTTGTAGCTTTTAGCTTCTTCTAGGGCTTGAACCTACCACACTGACATATGGTGTCAGAGAAATCAAAATGACTGACTGTAATTTTGGATTCTTGTACACATCCCTGCAGCACAGTATGGTATGGTATATAATTAAATTTAATTACTATATGAAACAAGGCTTCTCTCAACGAAATAGGCATTTCTGGTTCTTCTATCCAAAAAGCATACCGTGGAACTGAAAAAAGGACGGAGAAGAGCAATAAAAATGGTCAGATGTATGGAAATGCTTCCACACATTAAAAATTATGAAATAGATCAGGGCACTGCAGTATGGGGAAGATAAATAAATATTATAAAATGAAATAAAATAATAAAATAAAATAATAAAATAACAAAGAAGAGTTGGGAGCAACTGATAAGAGTCTACAAAATCTTTAACCACTCTTGAGAATGCACATAGAGAATTATTGAACCCTGTGTTTTCCAATACAAGAATATGGGCTACCAGATGAAAGAAGCAGCTGACAAGTTCAAAACAAACAAAAGGAGATGCTTCTTTATACAACATATAGTTAATCTGTGGAACTCATCACTATACGCTGTGGATGTTTAAAAATGTCATGAGTTCCAATTTATTGAGAAAAAAAACCCAAACCTCTCATTCAAGAAGTCTGAATTACAGACAGCTAGAGGCCAGACGAATATGGGAAAGAGCATTACACGCTTGCCTGGTTCTTATCCTCTCCCCCTGACATCTGCTACAGGACATTGTCAGAGACAGAATATGAGACTAGCTAGACCTTTGATTTGAACCATTATGACTGTTCTTATTTTCTTATGATTTTAAACTGCATGTTATTCCAGAAATTCCCAGGCTGCAATAGTAACTCCAGCTCTAGTCTAAGTGATTACACAGGTGGTACTTCAGTAGACAGTAGTATGGGAACAATAGTATAGCAGTGTCAAATTTGGGCTGGGAACAACTGTACTGGGATCATCAAACCCAGAAGTTTATGATATACCGCTAAGATTCCGTTGCCTGCTATGCATTTAATCTCTGCTTTGGATTATAAATTAAACTGGAATTTAAATAAAAGTTGTGGCCAGAGGCCTTTAACCATACTGATAGATGTCACAAGGCTTCTTTTTAGCCACAAAGCACAAAGTAGAAGAGTTACGCTATTTTTGATTGAACACAGAATTATTTTTCAAACTCCCTTTCTAAAACCATTTAAGTTTCATTTGTGGCTTGGCTCTTCCATAAACTCTTTGTTCATTAAACTTCTAGTTGCTTCTGTTGAAAACAGAGATGCTTTCAAGTGAAATGTTTTAAGAAGGTTTAGAAAATGTTCTGGAATTAATTTTAAAAGTAATGGATATTCCCTTGATTTATATCCTTGTATCGTACACGTAAAAGTGAAAATAATGCTTTTAATTGTGAAATTAATAATAATAATTAATAATTTTTTAAATCCTTTTCCTGATTATGGTCCTAACATTACACTACTCTATGTGGAGTGCTGATCTGATCCGATCTGATCTGGAAATGATCGTCAAAGTTCAGCCCGGATTAATTATTTAGAAAAAATACAAACTGACATTTAGAAAAAGATAGATGAAATAGAACTCTTGTTACGTATAGCAATAAGAAATGGAGAATAGGATGGTAACAGAAATAAGTATAGTAATTGTCATTAGATACAGAATAAAGAGAGTGTGATCAAATTAATCAAGCCGTGATTTAGATTTTCAAAATTTAATAGAATTTTTTAACTGTGTTAGCAATTAATACGCTGTATTATTGTGAGTTTAAATTGATCAGCACTTTTTTGAAAAATATATATCAAATGGCTATGTTAATCAAAGGAAATCAAGCTACATTAATGCAGGTTCTTTTAATGGTGAAAGATACAACATTTATAAACACTTTGTTTCTTGGTACATGTTTAAAAAGATTTTCTATTCTTTGACTAGTAAAATGTTTAAGGCTGACAAAATAGACATAGTCTACAATTTACATAGGAAAAGGCTTTGATTACAGTAAAATTACACAAAAATGTGTCATTAAAAGGCATTGGACAGACATAAAACCTAACCTTTTGAGCTGAAGAATACTTAATATTCTCTTCATGATCATGCAAGGGGAAATTCTTTGCTATGGAATAGCTATTTTCCTGTTAAGCAGGCTATTTCATCAATGATTTATTCCTGAGATGTAATAGGTCGTTTAAAATGGTGGTTTAAAAGTTAGGCCTTTTTTGTTTAATTTTCTCACAGGCAGTTGGTAATTATCATGGTCCTGCAGTTTCTCTGGAATGCTGTGGAGGGTCAAATGCCAATGGAACCCTGCTTTATAGGGTAATTAAGACAGTAGACATGGTTATTAAATACATCGTGCTAAACTAAACTGGAATGCTGTGAAATAAAATCCAAAATCATAAATAAAACGTGGGTATTCTAGCGAAAAGAAAAAAAAAAAAAAAAGAAAGAGGCTTTCTACAATCATATTTGCAGTAAACAGCTCTGGCTGAATTGTGTCTGAAATTCTGCCATTTAAGTATCTGCAGATTTGCTAGATGTTTCAGGAATATTTTAAAACTAAAAACAAGAGCAAATGTGCTCTAAAAGTGTTTTGTGTGCCCAGAAATCTAGTACAGTAATCAAAATTCAACCTCATAGTGCCCAGTGTATCTAAAGAATGCAAAAAAACTCCACAATGAATAGAACCTTCTGTATCCATAATTACCATGCAGCATGTGCTGGAAAATATGTACTAAAATAGGATGATTGATGTAAGTTTAATGTGAATAACAAATGAAGTTTGGAGAATCCTACAGAAAATACCATGGGATGATAGCCTCTTTTTAAAATATTACCAGGTGTAGCGTAGCTGTTTCATTCATGTCTAGCTGAACATTTTGTGTTTGCAAGATCCTTTAGGCCACATATAGAGACAGTACTGTGTGCCTTATGTGCAGGAGAGGGGGGCAAAGATTAAAGGCTTGATCAACATAGATAATACTAACAGAATGAAAGGTGAAATATTGCAACCTATAAGATACTGTACTTCCCTCAGAATATACAGTGAGCTTGTCTTTATACTTTTTCCATACAGAAAAGATAGGGTGATATGATTTCTTCCTAGAAAAATTGTGATGAGTACACAAAAGCAGCGGGAAATTCACTTTGGAAAATGAGTCCAATATAAAACAAAGTCCGTAAAACACAGAATGAGATTTGTATATGTGATCCAAAATTATATTCTCTTTGTTTAAAGTCTGGAAGATTACATATGCAAGTTTATTGGTAAATTCATTGCATCACCAGAAAAGGAGAGAGAACTATGCCTCCCCCCTATCTAAAAAAAAAAAAAAAGAAAAAAAAAAATATTTCCAATTCTAGCTGTAAAACTGGAAGCCAGAATGTGTAGTTGACAGGCACAGAGCCAGCTGACTTTAAATCACTAGCCTTTCCATCAGATCAGTCTTCCTACTTCCACATGGAACACATTTTAAGTTAACAATGTGTAGTTTGGCAAAGGAATTGTTTTTCTTTGGCATAGAGCAGTTGTCTCATTTCTTTTAAAAAAGAATATTTTCTGCCTGCTTATATATACAGTGTGTGTCGACATTCTTTTGAACTTTAAAAACAACTGTTACATCAAAAAAGCTTTACTTAGACAATTACATTCTGGCTATTTTGTTTTTTAAATATATGCAGATATAAATGATGGAAATTGATATTTAATTCATCTGTGTACTGGCTGGTGTAACTCATCCAGTTTTTAGTGTTTACTTAAATACGTATGTAAATGCCTATAAAAATGTTGATTAAGCTACTTGACCACAGACACTCAGAAAACAGGCCTCCTTCCTTAAGACAGTAATTTAAGTAAGTCTCAGTTGATATCAGGGTATTTTCAGTGTGGGTATAGACTCTAAGACAAACTAAGATTAAATCTGATCATTTTGCTCTTACTCCAAAACCTGGTCATTTCAACCAGATGTATTTATAGCACGAAAAAGCAGTAGA